>NC_139328.1:13897500-13900000 GCF_056507025.1 Lutjanus erythropterus
CTTTTACTCTTAGTCTCTCCTGATTGACATATGAGAATACATACATACATATGACCATGCATACATACATATGAGTATACATACATACATATGACCATGCATACATACATATGAGCATACATACATACATATGACCATACACACATACATACATACATATGACCATACATACATACATACATACATACATACATACATACATACATATATATGACCATACATACATACATACATACATACATATTTATATAAATTCTTTTTATAATTCTTTTTAATTTAAAATTTAAAATGAATTGTGACTTCTTGATGTTATTGAATATTTTTGCATATGTTTATGAAATAAACAATGTTCAAATTGGAAAAGAACCATTCTTTTTCACTTATGCACCATTATGGTACAATGTTGCCTACAGGCAACAAACCCCAAAAACTTCCAAAAATACAAATAAAAATAAAATTTCTTCAGATTATGTTTATTTAGTCTATTTTGAGACATAAAAACACATTTCCCTCACTGGCATCATAATGTGTACCATAGAGGGATATGACCATACATACATACATACATACATACATACATACATACATATGACCATACATGCATACATATGACCATACATACATACATACATACAAACATACATACATATGACCATGCATACATTCATATGACCATACATACATGCACACATACATACATTCATACATACATATGAGCATACATACATACATACATACATACATACATACATACATATGACCATACATACATATGACCATGCATACATACATATGACCATACATACATACATACATACATACATACATACTTATGACCATACATGCATACATATGACCATACATACATACATACATACAAACATACATACATATGACCATGCATACATTCATATGACCATACATACATGCACACATACATACATTCATACATACATATGAGCATACATACATACATACATACATACATACATACATACATACATATGACCATACATACATATGACCATGCATACATTCATATGACCATACATACATACACACATACATACATACATATGGTCATACATATGACCATGCATACATCCATCCATACATACATACATACATACATACATATGAGCATGCATGCATACATACATACATACATACATACATATGACCATGCATACATTCATATGACCATACGTACATACACACATACATACATACATATGGTCATACATATGACCATGCATACATACATACATACATATATACATACATACATACGAGCATACATGCATACATACATACATATGACCATACATACATATGACCATGCATACATACATACATATATACATACATACATACATACATACTTATGACCATACATACATACATACATACATACATATGACCATACATACATATGACCATGCATACATTCATATAACCATACATACATACACACATACATACATACATATGAGCATACATACATACATACATACATACATACATATGACCATGCATATATACATACATGTAACCATACATACATACATACATACATATGAGCATACATACATATGAGCATATATACATACATACATACATATGACCATACATACATACATACATACATACATACATACATATGAGCATACATACATACATATGACCATGCATACATACATATGACCATACATACATACATACATACATATGACCATGCATACATACATACATACATACATACATACATATATATTTAAATTCTTTTCATAATTCTTTTTAATTTAAAATTTAAAATGAATTGTGACTTCTTGATGTTATTGAATATTTTTGCATACGTTTATGAAATAAACAATGTTCAAATTGGAAAAGGAACGTTCTTTTTCACTTATGCACCATTATGGTACAATGTTGCCTACAGGCAACGAACCCCAAAAACTTCCAAAAATAAAAATAAAACTAAAATTTCTTCAGATTATGTTTATTTAGTCTATTTTGAGACATAAAAACACATTTCCCTCACTGGCATCATAATGTGTACCATAGAGGGATATGACCATACATGCATAAATACATACATACATGTGACCATGCATACATACATACATATGAGCATACATACATACATACATACATACATACATACATACATACATATGAGCATACATACATACATACATACATACATACATATGAGCATACATACATACATACATACATATTAGCATACATACATACATATGACCATACATATATATGACCATGCATACATACATACATATGACCATGCATACATACATATGAGCATACATACATACATATGACCATGCATACATACATATGAGCATACATACATACATATGACCATGCATACATACATATGAGCATACATTCATACATACATACATATGACCGTACATACATACATACACATACATACATACATACATACATACATATGAGCATACATACATACATACAT